>NW_026692097.1:0-36561 GCF_021218885.2 Marmota monax
ACCCTAACCCTAACACAAACCCTAAACTTAACCCTAACTCTAACACTAAAACTAACCCTAACCCTAAAACTAACAATAACACTAAACCTAACCCTAATCGTAGCACTAACCCTAACTCTAAAACTAACCAGAACACTAAACCTAACCCTAACCCTAACGTAAACCTAAACCTAACCCTAAATGAAATCATAACAAAAACCCTAACATAACCCTAATGCTAACCTTACCTAACCCTAAAAGTAACCCTAACCCAAACACTAAACCTAACCTAACACCTAACCATAACCCTAACCTTAACACAAACTCAAACACTAAACATACCACTAAACCTAACCCTAAAACAAAACCTAACTCTAAACCTAACACTAATCCTAATCCTAAAATTAACACTAACACTAACCCTAAGGTTAGGGTTAAGGTTTGTGTTAGGTTTAGGGTTAGTGTTATGGTTATGCTTAGATTTAGGGTTAGATTAGTGTTAGGGTTTGGTTAGGTTAGTGTTAGGGTTATTGTTATGGTTATGGTTTGTTTTAGGTTTAGGGTTAGTGTTAGCAATAGGGTTAGGGTTAGTGTTAATGTTAGAGTTAGGGTTATTTAGGGTTGGTGTTTGGTTAGGGTTCAGGTTAGGTTTAAGTTTACAGTTAGGATTAGTATTAGAGTAAGCATTAGGGTTAGTGTTAGTGTTAATGTTAGAGTTATGGTTAGTGTTAGGTTTTTGGTTGGAGTTAGGTTGAGTGTTAGTGTGAGGGTTTGGGTTAAAGTTAGGGTTAGGGTTTGGGTGTTTGTTAGGGTTAGGGTTAGGGTTAGTATTAGGGTTTGTGTTAGTGTTACAGTTTAGTATAAGGTATGTGTTAGGGTTGGTTTTAGTTTAGGGTTAGGGTTTGACTTCGTGTTAGGGTTAGGGTTAGTGTTATGGTTAGGGATAGGGTTAGTGTTAGATTTAGGGTTAGGATTAGTGTTTGGGTTGGGTTAGGGTTACTGTTAGGGTAAGTGTTTGTTTAAGGGTTAGGGTGATGGTTAGAGTTAGCTTTATGTTTAGGGTTAGGGTTAGATTTATGTTTAATATTAGGGTTATGGTTAGTGTTAGGTTAAGGTTCAGGGTTTGTATTTGTGTTAGGGTTGGGATTCTGGTTAGGTTTATAGTTACTGTTAGTATTCGGGTTAAGGTTAGTTTTAGGTTTAGGATAAGGTTAGGGTAAGGTTTAGGGTTATGGTTTGTGTTAGGTTAAGATTTAGGTTTAGGGTTATGCTTAGAGTTAGGGTTAAGATTAGTTTTCTGGTTAGGATTAAGTTAGAGTTAGGTTAGGATACGGGTTAGGTTACGGTTAGATTTAGGGTTAGGATTAGTGTTAGTGTTAGAGTTAGGGTTAAGTTTAATTTTAGCATTAGGGTAGAATTAGGTTTAGGTTAGGGATAGAGTATGATTAGGCTTAGGGATTGGATAAGGTTATTTTATGGTTAGGATTACTGTTTTTGTTCAGTTTATGGTTATGTTTAAGGTAAGGGTTATGGTTAGTGTTAAGATTAATATTAGTGTTAGTGTTAGGTTTAGGGTTTGCGTTAGAATTAGGGTTATGGCTAGGGCTACAGTTAGAATTAGGTTTAGGGTTAGGGTTAGGTTTTTTGTTAGGGTTAGGGTTAGGTTTAGGTTTAAGGTTTGTTTTATGGTTAGGTTTAGGCTTACGGTAAGGATTAGGGTTAGAGTTAATTTTAGGGTTAGGTTTCTTGTTAGTGTTAGGGTTAGTGTTAGGATTAGCGTTATGTTTAGGTTTAGGGTGAGTGCTTGGGTTTGAGTTAGGTTTATTGAATGGTTAGTGTCCGAGTTTGGGTTAGGGTTGCAGTTAGTGTTAGGTTTGGGTTTAGTGCTAGTGTTAGGGTTAGTGTTAGGGTTAAGGTTAGAGTAAGGTTTGTGATTAGTGTTAGGGTTAGGGTTATTGTTAGGGTTAATGATTGGGTTCGGGTTAGGGTTAGGTTTAGTTTTAGTTTTAGGGTTGGAGTTAGGGTTAGGTTTACAGTTAGTGTTCGGGTAAGCATTAGGGTTAGCATTAGGCTTAGTGTTAGGGTTAGTGTAGGATTAGGTTTAGGGTTAGGGTTAGTGTTGGATTAGGTTTAGGGTTAGGGTTAGTGTTAGGGTTATATTAGGGTTAGAATTAGTGTTAAAGTGAGGCTTACAGTTAGGGTTAGAGCTAGTTTTAGGGTTACAGTTAGGGTTAGTTTTAAGGTTAGGTTTAGGGTTAAAGTTAGGGTTAAGTTTAGTGTTAGGTTTAGATTTAAGTTTAGGTTTAGGGTTAGGGTTAGTAATAGCATTAGTATTGGGGTAGTAGTAGTGTTAACAGTTATGGTTAGATTTAGGTTCAGTGTTAGGTTTAGTGTTAAGTTTAGGGTTAGGGTTAGGGTTAGTTAAGGGTTAGGGTTAGCATTAGGTGAGGGCAAGGGTTAAGGTTTAGGGTTAGGGTTAGTGTTAGCTTTAGGTTTAGGTTCATGGTTAGGGTTAGGGTGAGGCTTAGGGTTAGTGTTAGTGTTAGGTTTAGGTTTTAGGTTTAGGGTTAGGGTTAGGGTGAGGTTTAGGGTTAGTGTTAGGGTTAGGGTTAGGGTCTGAGTTAGTGTTAGCATTAGGTTTAGGGTTAGATTTAGGGTTAGTGTTAGAATTAAACTTAGGTTTAGGTTTAGATTTAAGGTTAGATTTTGGCTTAGGGTAAGTATTAAGGTTTGGGTTAGTGTAACTATTAAATTTTGTGTTAGTGTTACTGTGTTAGTTTTAGGGTTATGTGTAGGGTTAGGTTTTGTGTTAGGATTGGAGTTAGGTTTAGGTTTAGTGTTAGAATTAAGGTAAAGGTGAGGCTTAATATTAGTTTTAGGGTTAGAGTTACTGTTCGGTTTAGGGTTAGGTTTCGTGTTAGGTTTGGGTTTATGTTTATGATTAGGTTTAGAATTAGGGTAAGGGAGAGGCTTAAGTTTAGTGTTAGGTTTAGGGTTAGTGTCATACTTAGTGTTAGGGTTAAGTTTACTACAAGGTTTAGAGTTAGTGTTAGTGTTAGGGTTAGGGTTAGTGTTAGGGTTAGGGTTAGTGCCAAATTTAGTATTAAAGTTAGGGTTAGGTTTAGGTTTAGCATTAGTGTTTATGTTTGGGATATAGTTAGATTTACAGTTAGTGTTAGGGTTTGAATTAAGGTAAGTATTAGTTTTAACGTTAGGGTTAGGTAGCGGGTAGGTTTAGGGTTCGGGTGAGGGTTAGAGTTAGGTTTTGAGGGTGAGGTTTAGGGTTAGGTTAAGTATAGTATTATTGTTTGGGTTAGTGTTTGTTTTAGAATTAGGGTTATGGTTCTGGTTAGGGTTACATTCGAGTTACATTAGAGTTAGGGTTAGGGTTAGGATTCGGGTTAGAGTTAGGGTTATTGTTAGGATTAGGGATAGGGTTACAGTTGGGGTTATTTAGCTTATGTTTAGGGTTAGGGTTACAGTTAGGATCAGGGTTAGATTTAAATGTAAGGTTAGCATTAGTCCTAGGGTTAGTTTTAGCATTAGGGTTAGTTTTAGTATAAGTATTAGTATTAGGGTAATCAATTGTGATAGCGATAGGATTAGGTATAGATTTTGTGTAAGGGTTAGGTCTAGGAAAAGTTTAATGGTTAGTATTAGGTTAGAGTGAAACTTAGATTTAGTTTTAGGGTTACAATTAGGTTTAAAATTAGAGTTAGGGTTGGAGTTAGTATTAGTGTTAGGGTTAGGGTATAGTTATAGTTAAGTTTACTGTTAGGATTAGGGTTAGGCAATATGCTAGGATTAGTATAGGGTTAGGGTTTGTTTTAGGGTTATGGTTACGGTTTGCGTTAGGGTTACTTTATACTTAGAGTTAGGGTAAGGGTTAGTGTTATGTTTAGGGTTAGGATTAAGGATATATTTAGGGTTTAGGTTATTTTTAGTTTGAGGCTTAGAGATAGGGTTAGAGTTAGGTTTAGGGTTAGTATTAGGGTTGAGTTTAGTGTTAGGTTTAGTGTTATTGTTAGGGTTAGGGTTAGGAGTCTTGTTAGGTTTAAGGATAGTGTTAGTGTTAGGTTTAGGGTTAGGATTATGGTTAGGGTTAGAGTTATGTTTAGGGTTATGGTTAGGGTTAGAATTAGTGTTTGGGCTGGTGTTAGAGTTAGTTTTAGGAATAGTGTTAGAATTAGGGTTAAAATAAGTGATAGGGTTAGTGTTAGGTTAAGGTGAGCTTTAGGGTTAGTGTTAGGGTAGCATTAGGGTTAGTTTAAGAATTAGGGTTACATTTAATGTTAGAAGTATGGTTAGAATTAGGGTAAGCTAAAGTTTTAGGGTAAGGATTAGGGTTATGGTTACAATTAGTGTTAGTTTTAGTTTTAGGGTTAGGGTTAGGATTAGGGTTAGTGTTAGGTTTAGGGTTAGGGTTTGTGTTGGGTTATGGTTAGTGTTATAGTTTGTGTTACAATAAGGCTTAGGATTAGTGCTAGAGTTATGCTAGGGTTAGGGTTAGTGTTAGTGTTAGGGTTAGGTTTAGGATTAGTGTTTGTGTTAGGGATAGTGCTAGTGTTAAATTAGGGATAGGTTTAGAGTTAGGTTTTGCATTAGGGTTAAAATTAGTGTCAGTGTGAGAGTTAGTGTTAGGTTTAGTGTTATTGTTAGTGTTTGGGTTAGGGTTATAGTTAGCTTGAGGGTTACTGTTAGTGTCAGGGTTAGGGTTAGTTATAGGTTTAGGGTTAGGCTTAGGGTGAGCCTTAGGATTAGTGTTTAGGGTTACAGTTAGGGTTAGGTATAGGGTTTAAATTAGGGTTAGGGTTATTGTTAGTGTTAGTGTTAGAGTTAGAGTTAGGGTTAGGATTAATGTTAGAATTAGTGTTAGGTTAGGGTTATGGTTTGTGTTATGGTTAGGATTAGTGTAAGGTTTAGGTTTAGGGTAAGTGTTAGGGTTAGGGTTAGGATTAAGTTTAGAGTTCCTGTTAGAGTTAGGGTTATGGTTAGGTTTAGGGTTAGAATTAGGATAAGTTTAGTGTTACTTTGGGGGTAAGTTTAGTGTTGGTAAAGGTTTATGTATAAGGTGAGGTTTAGGGTTAATGTTAAAGTTAGGGTTCGCTTTAAGGTTACGGTTATGGTTGGGTTTAGGCTTATGGTTAGTGTTAGGTTAAGGTTAGTGTTGGTTTAGGCTTTGTGTTAGTATTAGGGTTAGGGGTAGAGTTACGGTGAAGTTTAATGTTAGGGTTAGGTTCAGGTTAGGGTTAGGGTTTGGGTTTGTGTAAGGGTTAGGTTTAGGGTTAGTGTTAGGTTTAGGTTTAGGGTGAGAGGTAAAGTTTGAGTGAGGGTTACTGTTAGATTTAGGTTAGTTTTATGGTTAGGGTGAGGATTAGTGTTAGGATTAGGGTTAGGGTTAAATAAGATTTAGTGTTAGGGTTAGAGTTTGGGTTTGGTTTAGGTTAGGTTTACATTAAGGTTAGCAATAAGGAGAGGGTTTGTGTTAGTGTAAGGGTTAGGGTTGGTGTTAGTATAAGATTTAGGTTAAGGTTTAGGGTTAGTGGTAGGTTTAGTGTTAGGTTTAGCATTAAAGTTTGTGTTAGAATTATAGTTAAGTTTAGGTTTAGTGTTAGGGTTTTGGTTGGTGTTAGTGTTAGGTTTAGGGGTAGGGTTAGTGTGAGAGTTAGTGTTAGGTTTTGGGTTAGGTTTAGTTTTAAGGTTATTGTTATGGTTTCAGTTAGAGATAGGGATATATTTAGGTAAGTTTTAAGATTAGGGTTAGGGTATGGATTAGGATTAGGGTTATGTTTAGGGTTATAGTTACGATTAGTTGTGGCTTTAGGTTTAGT
Organism: Marmota monax; assembly: GCF_021218885.2. Classification (NCBI taxonomy): domain Eukaryota; kingdom Metazoa; phylum Chordata; class Mammalia; order Rodentia; family Sciuridae; genus Marmota; species Marmota monax. Next base: position 5,811 of record NW_026692097.1, read on the forward strand.
GTTAGGGTCAGGGTTAGGGTTCCATTTAGGATTAGGATTATAGTGAGGCTAAGGGTGAGGTTGAGGGTTAGCTTAAGTGTTACATTTAGTGTTAGGGTAATGGTTACTGTTAGAGTTACAATTAGGGTTAACGTTAGTGTTAGGTTTAGTTAGGTTTAGAGTTAGGGTTAGAAATAGGGATAGCGTTGGGGTAAGTGTAGTGCTAACAGTTATGGTTAGGTTTAGGTTTAGTGTTAGATTTAGTGTTAGGTTTAGGTTTAGTGTTAGGTAACAGTTAGGTTTGGGGTTAGGTAAGGGTTAGGGTTATGGTTTGGGTTAGTTTTTGTGTTAGGTTTAGGGTTAGTGTTAGGATTTTGTTAGTGTTAGTGTTATAGTTAGGTTTAGGGTTAGGAATAGTGTTAAGGTTAGTATTAAGGTTAGGATTAGGGTTAGGTTTAGTATCAGGATTTTTGTTAGGTTTACGGTTAGTGTTAGTTTTAGGGTTAGGGTTAGTGTTAGTGTTAGGGTATGTGTTAGGATTAGGGTTAGTTTTATTGTTAGGGTTAGGTTTAGGGTTAGGGTTAGTGTTAGTGTTAGGGTTAGTGTTAGGATTAGTGCTAGTTTTATGGTGAGGTTTAGGGTTAGTATTAGTGTTAGGTTTAGAGTTAGGATTAGGGTTAGGTTACGTGTAAGGGTATGTGTTAGGGTTAGGTTTAGAGTTAGGGATAGGTTTAGGATTAGGATTAGGTAAGTGCTAGAGTTAGGTTTAGGTTTAGGGTGAGGCTTATGGTGTTAGGTTCAGGTTTAGTGTTAGGTTTAGGTTTAGCATCACGGTTAGGGTTAGTGTTAGCATTAAATTTAGGGTTAGGGTTAGCGTTAGTTTAATGGTTCAGGTTAGGTTTTGGGTTAAGTTAAGGTTTAGGGTTTTGGGTTAAGGTAACAGTTACAATTTCTGTAAGTGTTAGGGACAGTTTTAGTGTTATTTATAGCGTTACAATATATGTTAGAATTAGTGTTAGCTTTATGGTTAGGGTTAGGATTAGATTGGGGCTTAGGGTTAGTGTTAGGATTAGGGTTAGTGTTAGAGTTACTGTTAGTGTTAGGGTTAGGGTTAGTGTTAGGTTAGAGTTATTGTTAAGGTTTGGGTTAGGGTTAGGTTTAGCATTACAGTTTGTGTTTGGGATATAGTTAGGTTTAGGGTTAATGTTAGGGTTTGAATTATGGTTAGTATTAGGGTTCAGGTGAGGGTTAGGGTAAGGTTTAGATAAGGGTTAGGGTTAGGGTTCGGATTTGGATTATATTTATGATTATTTTTAGGGTTAATGTTAGGGTTACGGTTAGTTTTAAGTTTAGGTAAGGGTTAGGTTTAGGGTTAGGGTTATGGGAAGGATAAATGTTAGGTATAAATATACGGTTACTGTTAGTCTTAGGGTTAGTTTTAGCATTAGGGTTAGTGTTAGTACTAGTGTTAGCATTAGGGTAGTAATTTGTGATAGGGTTAGGAATAGGTTTAGGTTTTGTGTTAGGGTTAGGGTAAGGGATAGTTTTATGATTAATAGTAGGTTAGAGTGAGGCTTAGATTTAGTTTCAGGGTTACAATTAGGGTGAGGGTAAGTTATAGGGTTAAGTTTAGGGTTAGTGTTAGGTTTAGGGTATAGTTAGTATTAAGGTTATTTTTAGGTTTAGAGTTAGGGTTAGGGTTATGATTAGTATAAGGTTAAGTTTGGGGTAAGGGTTTTTGTTAAGATTTGTGTTTGATTTAGTTTTATGTTTAGAGTTAGGGTTAGGTTTAGGGTTAGGTTTATGTAAGGTTTAGGGTTAGGGTTATGTTAGGATTTGGGTTAAGGTTTGGCTTAGGGTTTTTGTTACAGTTAGGGTTAGGATTAGAATTAGGGTTACATTATGGTTACGGTTATTGAAAGGTTTAGGGTTAGGTTTAGTGTTAATGTTAGGATTAGGGTTAGGTTTATGTTTAATGGTAGGTTATGGTTAGCTTTAGGGTTAGTGTTATAGTTAGGGTAAGTGTTAGTTTAAGGGTTAGGGTTAGGTTTGGTGTAAGTGTTAAGATTAGGGTTAGGTTTAGGTTTAAGATTTGAGTTTGGGTTAGGGTTAGTGTTTCGAATAGGTTAGGGTTACTTTTTGGGTTAGGATTAGCGTTAGGGTTAGTGTTACGGTTAGGGTTAGAGTTAAGTTTAGGGTTAGTTTTAGGCTTACATTTAGGATTATGTTTGGGGTTATTTTTTTGGTTAAAATTAGAGTTAGAGTTTGTGTTTGAGTTATGTTTATGTTTAGTTTTAGAGTTAGGGTTAGATTAGGGTTTGGGATAGTGTTAGGATTAATATTATGTTTAAAATTATAATTTCTGTTTAGGTAAGTGTTATGGTTATGGTTTATGTTAGGGTTAAATTTGGATTTATATTTTGGGTTATGGTTAGTAAGAGGCTTAAAATAGGGCATAATTTTAGGCTTAGGTTTAGTTGTAGAGTTATGCGTAGGTTAGGGTTAGTGTTAGGTTTAGCATTAGTATTAGTTTTTAGGTTAAGCTTAGGTTTAGGGATATGCTTATTGTTAGGTTTAGGGTTAGGGCGATGGTTAGAGTTATTGATAGGACATGGTTGGTGTTAGGGTTAGAGACAGAATTAGGGTTATATTAGTGTTAGGTTTAGTGTTAGGGTCAGGGTTAAGGTTAAAATTAGGAAACAGTTTGGGTTAGTGTTATGTTAGGTTTAGGGTTATGTTTTTGGTTAGTGTTTGTGTTAGCGTTATCGTTAGTGTTAGGTTTAGGATTACATTAGGGTTAGGGTTTAGGGTTAGAGTTAGGGTTAGTTATAGGTTTTGGAATAGGGACAGTGTTATCATTAGGATTAGTATTAGAGTTAGCATTAGGGTTAGTATTATAGTTAGAATTAGTGTTAGGGTGGAGTTATGGTTAGGGTTTGTGTTGGGTTAGGGTTAGTGTTAGGGTTAGGGTTAGGATAAGTGTTAGGTTTAAGGTTAGGGTTAGTGTTAAGCTTAAAATTCTTGTTAGCATTAGGGTTAGTGTTAGTGTTAGGGTTAGGGTTAGAATTAGGGTTAGGGTTAGTGTTATGCTAGGGTTAGGGTTAGTGTTAGTAAAGGATTAGGGTTAGGGTTAGCTTTATGGTTAGGGTTAGGGCTGGGGATAGAGTTATGGCTAGGGTTAGGTTAAGGTTAGTGTTTGTTTAGGTTTTGAGTTAGTGTTAGCATTAGGGTTAGGGTTATGGTAAATGTTAGTGTAAGGGTTAGGTTCAAGTTAGGGTTAGGGTTTGGGTTCATGTTAGAGTTAGGATTAGGGTTAGTGTTAGGTTTAGGTTAGGGTGAATTTTAGAGTTAGAGTTAGGATTATTCTTAGTGTTAGGTTAGTTTTATGGTTAGGGTTAGGGTTACTGTTATGGTTAGGGTTAGGATTAGATTTAGTGTTAGGTTTAGAGTTAGGGTTAGGTTTAGGATAGAGTTATGTTAAGGTTAGGGATAGGGTGAGTGTTCTTATTAGTGTAATGGTTAGGGTTAGAGTGATTATTATGTTTACTCTTAGGGTTAGGGTTAGTGTTAGAGTTACATTTAGCATTCGAGTTTAGTTTAGGTTTATGGTTAGGTTATGGTTTTGTGTTAGGTTTTGGGTTAGTGTTAGTGTTAGGTTTTGGGTTAGGGTTAGTGTGAGGGGTAGGGATAGGGTTTGGGTTAGGTTTAGGTTTAGGGTTATTTTTATGGTTACAGATAGGGATAGTGTTACGTTTAGGTAAGTTTTAGGTTTAGGGTTAGGGTTATGGTTATAATTATGGTTAGCTTTAGTTTCAGGGTTAGGGTTAGTTGTGGGTATAGGTTTATCATAAGCTTTAGGGCTAGGGTTTGGGTTAGAGTTATGTTTAGGGATATAGTGAGGATTAGGGTTATTGTTAGATTTAGTTTTAGCATTACATTTAGGGTTAAAGTTATGGTTAGGTTTAAGGTTAGAGTTAGGGTTAACATTAGTGTTGGATTTAGAGTTTGGTTAAGGGTTAGGTTTAGTGATAAGGTTAGCATTATGGTAAGAGTTCGTGTTAACATTTGGTTTAGGGTTAGTGTTAAGTTTAGTGTTAGGTTTATGTAAGCATTAGGGTTAGTGTTGAGTGAGACTTTGTGTTAGTGTTAGGGTTTAAAATAGGGTTATGTTTAGGTTTAGTGTTATGTTTGGGGTTATTGTTTTGGTGAGGTTGGGGCTTAGTTTTATTGTTAGGTTAAGGGTTCGAGTTAGGGTTTTGGTTAGAATTAATGTTAGGGTTATTGTTCGTGTAAGGAATTCGGTTTGGTTAGATAAGCCTTAGTGTTAGGGTTAGGTAAATTTAGGCTTATGGTTTGGGTTAGGGTTAAGTTTAGAGATAGGTTTTGTGTTAAGTTTACAGTTAGTTTTATGGTAATGGTTATGGTCACTGTTAGTGTTAGCCTTTGGTTAGGGTTAGGGATCAGATTATTTTAGGGTTAGTGTTAGGGTTAGTTTAGGATTAGTGTTAGTGTTAAGGTTCACGTTAGGGTTACAGTAAGTGTTAAGATTAGGTTTAGGGTTAGGGTTAGTGTTAGGGTTAGGATTAGAATTAGGGTTACTTTTAGTTTTAGGAATATGTTTATAGTTAGGTTTAGGTTCAGTATTAGGGTTAAGGTAAGGGTTATTGTTATGTTTAGGGTTAGGGTTAGTGTGAGGATTATGGTTAGGGTTATTTTTAGGTTTATGTTTAGGATTAGTGTTAGCATAAGTGTTAGTGTTAGGGTTAGGTTTAGGTTTAGGGTTAAGCTTCGTGTTAGGGTTAGGTTTAGGATTAGGGTAAGTTTGAGGGTTAAAGTTAGGGTTATGGTTAGAGTTAATGTTATGCTTAGGGTTAGGGTTAGGGTTAAGTTTAAGGTTTCGATTAATATTTGTGTTGGGATTAGGGTTAGGTAAGGGTGAGGGATAGGGTTAGATTAGGGTCAGGATTATGTTTGGGTTAGGGTTTGTTTTAGTCTTATAGTTAGAGGCAATGTTAGTGTTAGTATTAGGATTAGGGTTAGGATTAGTGTTAGTGTTAAGGTTAGGATTAGGTTTAGGGTTAGTGTTAGGATTATGTTTAAAGTTTGATTTAGAGTCAGGCTTAATGGAATGGTTAGGGTTAATGTTAGGGTTAGTGTTATTGTTATGGTCAGGGTTATGTTTAGTGTTTGTGTTAGAGTAAGGTTTAGGTTTAGGGTAAGCTTTAGGGTTAAGTTTAGTGTTAGGTTTAAAGTTAGGGTTAGGTTTAGGGTTAGTGGTAGGGTTAGGGTTTGGGTTAAGGTGAGGGTTAGGTTTATTTTTAGTGTTAGGATTAGTGCTAGTGTTAGGGTTTGTGTTAGGTTTAGTGTTAAGGTTAGGGTTAGGTTTAGTGTTAGTATTAGGGTTAGGATTAGGGTTATTGTTAGGGTTAGGGTTAGTGTTATGGTTAGGGTTAGTGTTAGGGTTTGGGTTAATGTCAGGCTTAGGGTTATGGTTCGTCTTATGGTTAATGTTAGGGTTATGGTAATGTCTAGGGTTAGGTTTAACATTAGAATTAGTGTTAGTGTTAGGGTTAGGGTAAGGATTAGGGTTAGGGATTGTGTTCATTTTAGGAATAGTTATGGGTTAGTGTTAGGGTTAGGATTATGGTAAGTGTTAAGTTTAGTTTTAGGGTTAGGGTTACCCTTAAGCTTAACATTAGGCTATGGGTTAGGGTTAGGCTTAGGCTTAGGGTTAGGTCAGAATTATGGGTAGGTTTAGAATTTGAGCTAGTATTTTGGTTAGGTTAGTTTTAGCCTTGGGGTTATAGTTAGGATTACGTTAGGATTAGAGTTAGTGTTAGTTTTAAATTTTCCATTAGGTTTAGAGTTAGGGTTATTGTTAGGGGTAGTCTTAGGGTTAGGGTTAGTTTTGGGGTTAGGTTTAGGATTAAGTTTAGGGATAGAAATAGGGTTAAGCGTTAGGATTAGCATTATGGTTAGTTTTAGGTTTAGAATTAGGGTTCATGTTAAGGTTAGGGTTAGGATGAGTGTTAGGGTTAGGGTTAGGTTTAGTGTTAGTGTTTATTTTAGGATTAGCGATAGGGTTAATTATAGTGATAGGGTTAGGAATACGTTTAGAGCTAGTGTTATGGTACAATTAGGTTTAGAGATAGTGATAGGGTAGGGGTTAGGGTTAAAGTCAGTGTTAGTGTTAAGGTTAGGTTTAGGGTTTGAGTTAGGATTAGGGTTAGAATTATTGTTAGGGTTAGGGTTACAGTTAGAATTAATTTAGGTTTAGGGTTAATGTTAGCGTTAAATTTTGTGTTAGGGTTAGTGTTAGGGTTATGTTTAGAATTAGGTTTAGGGTGAGGGTTATTGTTAGAATTAGGGTTAGGCTTAGGTTTATGATTACGGTTAGGTTTAGGATTAAGTTTAGGGTTACTGTTAGGGTTAAGGTAAGGCTTAGAATTAGGGTTAGGGTTAGTGTTAGTGTTCACATTAGGGTTTGTGTTATGGTTAGGATTTGGTGAATGTTAGTGTTACAGTTAGAAATAGGGTTAGCTATGTGTTAGGTTTAGGGTTAGGGTTAATTATAGTATTAGGTTTAAGGGGAAGGTTATTGTTAGTGTTAGGGTTATGTATAGGTTTAGAGTTAGTGGTAGGGTTAGGGTTAGATTAAGGGTTAGTGTTATGGTTAAGGATATGGTTAGGTTTATGGTGTTAATGTTAGGGTGATTGTTAGGGATAGTGTTACATTAAGGGTTTTGTTTAGGGTTAGTGTTAGGATTAGTGTCAGGGTTAGTATTATATTTATGGTTATGTTTAGGGTTAGTGTTTGGGTTAGTGTTAGTGTTAGGTTAGTATTATGGTTCAGCTTAGAGTTAGTGTTTGTGTAAGGGTTAGAGTTAGGGTTAGTTTCTAGGTTACGAATAGATTAGTGTTATATTTAGGGTTTGAATTAGGGTTACCACTAGGGTTAGTTATTGTTAGGCTTCTGTTTAGGGTTAGGGTTAGGGTTTATATAAGTGTTAGGGTTATGGTTAGTTTTAGTGTTACAGATAGATTAGCTTTATATTTAGGGTTAGAATTAGGGTTAGGTTTAGTATTAGGAGTATGATTAGATTTAGAGTTCCAGTTAATATTAGTGTTAATTTTAGGGGTAAAGTTAGCATTAGTGTTAGTGATAGATTTAGGGTTATGTTTAGGGTTAGGGTTTTTGTTAGGTTTGTTGTTATTTTTAAGGTTAAAATTAGTGAGAGGGTTACAATTGGGGTTAGGTTTATAGTTAGGGTTAGATTTAGGATTAGGTTTAGTTTTACGGTTGGTGTTAGTCTTAGGGTTACAGTTAGTGTTATGTTTAGTTTTAGGGTTAGGGTTAGGCTTAGGGTTTGTGTCAGAGTCAGGATTATGGTTTGCATTAGGGTTAGTGTTAGTGTTAGGTTTAGGGTTGGGTTTTGGGTTAGGTTTAGGTTTAATGTTAGGTTTAGTTTTAGGGTTAGGGTTAGGGTTAGGGTTAAGTTTAAATTTCTTGTTAGGGTTATGTTTAAGGTTAGAGTTAGTTTTAGGGTCAGAATTAGTGTTTGTGTTATAATTAGGCTTACTGTGAGTGTTAGGGTTGGGATTTGGGTTAGGGTGAGTGATAGGCTTATGGTTAGTTTTTTGTTAGTGTTTGTGTTACGGTTAGGGATTATTATATTGATAAAGTTAGGGATAGGTTTAGAGTTAGTTTTTGGGTTGGGGTAGGTTTAGGGTTAGTGTTATGATTGGTGTTAAGGTTAAGACTAATGTTAGTGTTAAGATTAGTGTTAGGGTTTGGGTTAAGATTAGTGATAGGGTTAGGTTTAATGTTAAGGTTAGTTTTAGAGTAAGTTTTAGTGTTAGGGTTATGTTTAGGTTTCATGTTAGGGTTGTGTTAGGGTTAGGGTTATGGTTATGGTTACTGTTAGGTGTAGGGTTAGGGTTAGGGTTACTGTTAGTGTTATGGTTATGTTTAGGATTTGTTTTAGGGTTAGTGTTAGGTTACTTTTTGGATTATGGTTAGGATTAGCATTAGGGATAAGTTTAGGGTTAGTGTTAGGGTTAAACTTATGGTTACGGTTGGTGTTAGGGTATAGGTTAGATTTAGGGTTAGTGTTAAATTTTGGTTAGGTTTAGGGTTAGTGTTAGGGTTTGAATTAGGGTTAGGTTTTTGGTTAATTATAGGGTTAGCGTTAGGGTAATTGTTAGGGTTAGGCTTAGTGTTATGGTAGGGTTAGGTTTAGTGTTAGGTTTTGGGTTTCAAAAGGGTTAGTTTTAGTGTTAGGGTTAGGTTTTTGGTTAGTTTAAGGGTTACAGTAAGTGTTAGGTTAGGTTTAGTGGTAGGATTAGGGTTAGGGTTGGTTTACTCTTAGTGTTAGGTTTGGGATAGGGTTAGTTTTAGAGTTATTGGTAGGGTTAGGGTTAGGTTTGGGTTAGTGTTCGTGTTAGTGTTAGGGTTAAGATTTGTGATAGAGTTTGTGTTGAGGTTAGAATTAGATTTAAGAATTTTTTAGGCTTAGGGTTAGGGGTAGGGTTTGTGTTTGGGTTAGGGTTAGGTTTCGTGTTAGGGTTAGGGTTAGGGTTAGTGTTAGTGTTAGGTTTAGAGTTAGGTTTAGCAATAGTGTTAATGTTAGGAATATGTTTATGTTTACTGTTAGGGTTAGCGTTTGTGTTAGGGTTATTGTAATGTCTAGGGTTAGATTTAGAGATAGTGTTAATGTTAGGGTTAGCATTAGTGTTAGGTTTCGGGTTAAGGATAGGGTTAGCCTTAGGGTTAGGGTTAGTGTTAGGTTTAGTGTTAGGGTTCGAGTTATGGGTAGTATTAGGTTTAGGTTTATGGTTAGGTTAAGGGTTACAGTAAGTGTTAGGTTAGGTTTTGAGGTAGGATTAGGGTTAGGCTTCAGGTTATTGTTAGTTTTAGGTTTGAGTTAGGGTTAGTGTTAGGGTCATTGTTAGAGATAGTGTTAGGGATGAGTTACTATTAGTGTTAATGTTAGGGTTAGGGTTTGTGTTATGGTTAGTGTTAGGGTTAGTATTAGATTTAGGATTAGTGTTAGGCTTAGGGTTAGAGTTAGTGTTAGGGTTGAAGTTAGTGTTTGGGTTAGTATTAGGGTTATTGTTAGGGACAGAGATAGAGTTAGTGTTAGGGTTATTTTTAGTGTTAGGGTTTGATATAGGATTAGTGTTAAGGTTAGTGTTAGGGATAGGTTTAGGATTAGTGTTAGGGTTAGGATTAGGATTAGTGTTAGGTTTTATATGGGGTTAGGTTAGGGTAAGTGTTAGGTTTATGGTTAGGGTTACAGTTAGAGATTGTTTTAAGGTTTGGTTTATGTTTAGGGGTAGTTAGTTTTAGGTTTAGGGTTAGGTTTGGTTTTTGTGTTAGGGTTACAGTAAGGGTTTGTGTTAGGTTGAAATTTAGGTTTAGGGTTACAATTAGGATTTGGGCTAAAATAAGGGTTATGGTTATGGTTAGGTTTAGCATAAGGTTAGGTTTAGTGTTAGGTTTAGGGTTGTGGTAGCGTTAGATTTAAATTAGGGTGAGAGTGAATGTTAAGGTTAGTTTTAGGGTTAGGGTTAGGGTTAGTTTAGTGTAAGGATTTGTGTTAGGGTTATATTTATTGTTAAGTTTAGTGTTAGGTTTCAGGTTAGTGTTAGGGTTAAATTTAATTTTATGGTTAGAGTTTTGTGAGGTTTAGGGTTACAGAAAGATCAGAGTTAGGGTGAGGGTTAGAGTTACGATTAGGATTAGGTTTAGGGTTTGTGTTAGTGTTTGAGTTAGGATTAGGGTTAGGGTTTTGTGAAGGTTAGGGGTAGGATTAAGGTTAGGGTTACAGATAGAAAAACGGTTGTATTTAGGGTTAGGGTTAGGGTTAGTGTTAGGTTTAAGATTACTGTTTGGGATAGTGTCAGGATTAGGGTTAGTGTAAGTGTTAGTGTTAGGTTTAAGGTTAGAGTTAGGTTTAGCGTTAGTGCTTGGGTTAGATTTAGGTTTAGAGTTAGAGTTAGGGTTAGTTTTCAGGTTATTGTTAGGGTAAGGTATAGGGTTAGGGTTTGGGTTAGGGTTAGGTTTAGTGTTAGGGTTAGGGTTAGGCATATGGTTAGGGTAAGTGTTAAGGTTTTTGTTAGGTTTAGGGATACAGTTAAGGTTAGTGTTAGGGTTAGAATTAGAGTTAGTGTTAAGGTTAGGTTTAGGGTTAGGTTTAGTGTTAGGTTTAAATTTTATGTTAGGGTTAGCATAAGGATTAATGTTAGGGATACAGTTATGGTTAGGATTAGGGTTAGGGTTAGTGTTAGTGTTTGGGTTTACATTAGGGTTAGTTTTAGGGTTAGTGTTAGGTAGAGGTCTAGTGTTAGTGTTAGGGTTAGTGTTAGGATTAGGGTTAGTGTTAGGATTCATTTTAGGGTTATTTTTAGGGTTAGGGTTAAGATTAGGGTTAGGGTGAGTGTTAGGGTAAGGTTTAGGGTTGTGGTTAGGATTAGTGCTAAGGTTAGGGTTATGGTTAAGTATTAATATTAGGATTAGGTTTCAGATTAGGGGTAGAATTAGTGTTGTGGTTAGGGTTAGGGTTTGTGTTAGGGTTAGGTTTAGGGTTATGGTTACAGTTAGGGTTACAATTAGGGTTAGTATCAGTGTTAGGGTTAGTTTATGGTTAGTGTTAGGGTAAAGGGGAGGGTTAGTGTTCATGTTAGTGTAAGGGTTAGCACAAACCATGTTTGATTTAGAGTTCTAACTGGGAGTATACCTATTGGGAAAAACAAAGTGAAACCTAAATATTCAATGTGTTCCTGCAAAGGAATGCTTCAAACTAGAAGGTCAAAATTTGGGGGCCCAAATGCGACTGGAGTACCGATCATTATGGCCAAGTATCAAGAAGACCGGGTGAAAATAATATTTGCTGGGATTTCAGAAATCTCGGAATTCTGTGGAAGCGTGGAAAACGTTTTCAAATGAAATTGTTTTTTACCTCCCTCTCTTTTGGGCTACTTCAAGAGGGAACAAATCATAGATCAACACTGAGAACTAATTCAGTGTGTCAAGTTTCAAGCAGCTAGCACAAATCATGATTGATTTAGAGTTCTAACTGGGAGTATACCTATTGGGGAAAACACAGTGAAATCTAAAAATTCAAAGTGTTCCTGCAAACGAACACGTTAACCTAGAAGAACAGAATTTGGGGAGCCAAGTGTAGCTGGAGTATTGATGATTTCTGCAACATAACAACAAGATCAGGTGAAAAAATATTTGCTGAAATTGCAGGAAAATCTGTGTTCTGGGGAAACTTGGAAAATGCTTTCAAATGAAAGTGATTTTTCCTTGCCTCTGACTAGGGCTACTTCAAGACAGAACAAAGCATAGAGAGGGCTCTAAGAAATAATTTGGTGTTTCAAATTTCAAGCAGATAGCAGAAACCATGTTTCATTTAGAGTTCCAAATGGGAGTATAACTATAGGGGAAAATGAAGTGAAACCTAAAAATTCAAAGTTTTCCTGCAAATTAACGCTTTAACCTAGAAGTATGAAATTTGGGGAGCAAAGATGGAGTACAGATGATTTCTGGAACATATCAATAAGAACAGGTGAAAAAAAAATATTTGCTGAGATTTCAGTAAACTCGGTGTTATGGGGAAGCTTGGCAAAATCATTCAAATTAAAGTGATTTTTCCTTACCTCTGCTTAGGGCTACTTCAAGAGGGAAGAAAGCATAGAGAGTGCTCTGAGAACTAATTCAGTGTGTTGGATTTCAAGCACATAGCAGAAACCGTGTTTCATTTAGAGTTCCAACTGGGAGTATACCTATAGGGGAAAACGATGTGAAACATAAAAATTCAAAGTGTTCCTGCAAAAGAATACTTGAACCTAGAAGTACAAAATTTGGGGAACCAAGTGCGGCTGGAGTATAGATGATTCCTGGAACTTATCAACAAGATTGGGTTAAAAAATATTTGCTGGGATTTCAGTAAACTCAGTGTTCTGGGAAAGCTTTGAAAACGCTTTCAAATGAAAGTGATTTTTCCTTGCCTCTCCTTAGGGCTACTTCAAGAGGGAACAAAGCATAGAGAGATCTCTGAAAAGGAATTCAGTGTGTCAAGTTTCAAGCAGCCAGCACAAAACGTGTTTGATTTACATTTCTAACTGCATCTATCCCTATAGGGGAAAACGAAGTGAAACCTAAAATTTTAAAGTGTTCCTGCAAAGCAACGCTTCAAAATAGAAGATCAAAATTTGGGGCCCAAGTGCAACTCGAGTACCAATAATTATGGCCAAGTATCAAAAAGATTAGGTGAAAATAATATTTGCTGGAATTTCAGTAAACTCAGAGTTCTGTGGAAGCTTGGAAAATGCTTTAAAGGAAAAGTGATTGTTCCTTGCCTCTGCTTAAGGCTACTGCAAGAGGGAACAAAGAATAGAGAGTGCACTGACAAATAATTGAGCGTGTCAAGTTACAAGCAGCTAGCAAAAACCGTGTTTGATTTAGAGTTTTAACTGCACCTATCCCTATAGGAGAAAACGAAGTGAAACCTAAAATTTCAAATTGTTCCTGCAAAGCAAGGCTTCAACCTATAAGATCAAAATTTGGGGCCCAAGTATGACTGGAGTACCGATCATTATGGCCAAGTATCATAAAGATTGGGTGAAAATAATATTTGCTGGGATTTCAGAAAACTCAGAATTCTGTGGAAGCTTGGCAAGCACTTTCAAATGAAAGTGTATTTTGCTTGCCTCGGCTTAGGGCTTCTGTAAAAGGGGACAAAGCATAGAGAGAGCACTGAGAACTAACTGAGTGTGTCAAGGTTTAAGCAGCTAGCACAAACCGTGTTTAATTTAGAGTTCCTATATGCATCTGTCTCTATAGGGGAAAACAAAGTGAAACCTAAAAATTCAAACTGTTCCTGCAAACGAACACTTTAATCTAGAAGAATGAAATTTGGGGAGCCAAGTGTGACTGGAGTACCGATGATTCCTGGAACTTATCAACAAGATCAGGTGAAAAAAATATTTGCTGGGATTTCAATAAACTTGTAGTTCTGTGGAAGCTTGGCAAACGCTTTCAAATGAAAGTGTATTTTGCGTGCCTTGGCTTAAGGCTTCTGCAAGAGGGGATAAAGCATAGATAGAGCACTGAGAATTAATGGAGTGTGTCAAGGATTAAGCAGCTAGCACGAACAGTGTTTAATTTAGAGTTCCAAATGCATCTCTCTCTATAGGGGAAAACAAAGTGAAACCTAAAAATTCAAACTGTTCCTGCAAAGGAATGCTTCAACCTAGAAGAACTAAATTTCGTGGACCCAGTTTTACTGGAGTACCAATTTTACTGCCAAGTATCATCAAGATCAGGTGAAAAAAAAAATATTTGCTGGGGTTTCAGTATACTCAGTGTTCTGGGGAAGCTTTTAAAATGCTTCCAAATGTAAGTGATTTGTCCTTGCCTCTGCTTAGGACTACTTCAAGAGGGAACAAAGCATAGAGAACACTCTGAGAATGACTTCAGTGTGTCAAGTTTCAAGCAGTTAGTACAAACCATGTTTGATTTAGAGTTCCATCTGCAACTATCTCTATAGAGTAAAATGAAGTGAAACCTACAATTTCAAAGTGTTCCTGCAAAGCAATGCTTCAACCTAGAAGATCAAAATTTGGGAGCTCAAGTGTGACTGGAGTACTGATAATTATGGCTAAGTATCAAAAAGATCAGGTGAAAATAATATTTGCTGGGATTTCAGTAATCTTGAAATTCTGTGGAAGCTTGGAAAACGTTTTCAGATGAAATTGTTTTTTCCTCCCTTTCCTTCAAACTACTTCAAGAGGGAACACATCATAGAGTGTGCACTGAGAACCAATTCAGTCTGTCAAGTTTCAAGCAGCTAGCACAAACCGTGTTTGATTTAGAGTTCCAACTGGGAGTATACCTTTTGGGGAAAACGAAGTGAAACCTAAAAACTCAAAGTGTTCCTGAAAACAAACGCTTTAACCTAGATGTACGAAATTTGGGGAGCCCAGTGCAGCTGGAGTACAGATGATTCCTGGAACGTATCAACAAGATTGGGTAAAAAAAAATATTTGCTGAGATTTCAGTAAACTCGGAGTTCTGTGGAAGCTTGGCAAGCCCTTTCAAATGAAAGTGTATTTAGCTTGCCTTGGCTTAGGGCTTCTGCAGGAAGGAACAAAGCACAGAGAGAGCACTGAGAACTAACGGAGTGTGTCAAGGATTAAGCAGCTAGCACAAACTGTGTTTATTTAGAGTTCCAAATGCATCTTTCTATATAGGGAAAAACAAAGTGAAACCTAGAGATTCAAACTGTTCCTGCAAATGAATGCTTCAACCAAGAAGAACTCATTTGGGCAGCCAAGTGGGACTGGAGTATAGATCTTTACCGCCAAGTATCATCAAGATAGGGTGAAAAAATATTTACTGGGATTGCAGGAAACTCTGTGGAAACTTGGCAAACGCTTTCAAATTAAAGTTATTTTTCTTGCCTCTGCTTAAGCCTACTGCAAGAGGGAACAAAGCATATAGAGTGCAGTGACAACTAATTGAATGTTTCAAGTTTCAAGAAGCTAGCACAAACCGTGTTTGATTTAGAGTTCCAACTGCATCTATCCCTATAGGGGAAAACAAAGTGAAACCTCAAATTTCAAAGTGTTCCTGCAAAGGAACACTTCAACCTTAAAGATGAAATTTGGGGGCCCAAGTATGAATGGAGTACTGATCTTTATTGCCAAGTATCATCAAGATTGCGTGAAAAAAATACTTGCTGGGATTTCAGTAAACTTGGAGTTCTGTGTAAGCTTGGCAAGCCCTTTCAAATGAAAGTGATTTTTTTCTTGCCTCTCCTTAATGCTACTCGAGAGGGAACAAAGTGTAGAGAGTGCACTGAAAACTAATTCAGTGTGTCAAGTTCCAAGCAGCTAGCACAAACCGTGTTTGATTTAGAGTTCCAACTGGGAGTATACCTTTTGGGAAAGGTATACTCCCAGAGTTCCAACTGTATCTATTCCTATAGGAGAAAATGGAGTGAAACCTAATATTTCAAAGTGTTCCTGCAAACGAACACTTCAAACTAGAAGAACAAACTTTGGGGAGCCAAGTTCAACCAGATAAGTGCTATTTTCTTCAGCTGATCTTGTTGATTCATGGCAGGAATAATCGGAACTCAGGACACACTTACCCCTTCAAATTGCATTCTTTTATGTTGAAAGGTTCATTTGCAGGAACACTTTGAATTTTTAAATTTCCTTTTGTTTCCCCCTATAGGGACACATGCAGTTGCAATTCTAAATCAAACATGGATTTGCTAAATGGTTGAAACTTGACACACTAAATTAGTTCTCAGTGCACTCTGCAACCTTTGTTCACTCTTGAAGTAGTTCTAAGCAGAAGCAAGGAAAAATATCCCTAATCCTAACCCTAAACCTAACTGAAACCTAAAGCAAACCCTAAAACTAATTCTAAAACTAACCTTAAACCTAACCATAAACCTTATCCAAATAATAACCCTAACATAAAACCTAAACCTAAATTTAAGCCTAACATCAAACCTAACCCTAACCCTAAGCTATCCCTAGTGATAACACAAACCAATAGGCAAAACCAAACCTCATTGCTAATCCTTAACATAATCTGTTTGCTAACCCTAACCCTAACCCCGAAAACTAACATGAACCCTAACAGAAACCCTAATACTAACCCTAAGCCAAAGCCTAATACTAACCCTAACCCTAACCCTAACCTTAACACTAACCCTAACCCTAATCCTTACCGAACTCTAACCCTAAATATTACTGTAATAATAACCCTAACAGTTACCTAATACAAACCCTTACCCTAACACTAATCCTAACACAAATCCTCAACTTAAACCTAATTATAAAATTAACCATAACCTATTCTTAACCCTAAACCTAACCTAAACCTAAAACTAAACCTAAACCTAAAACTAAACTTAACCCTAAATGTAAACCTAAACCTAACACTAACTGAAAACCTAATCATAACCCTTAGACTAAATCTAACTTTAACTCAAACCATAACCCTAACCCTGATCCTAACCCTAACCTAACCCTATCCCTAACCCTAACCTGAATCGTAACTGTGACTGAAATGCTAAACCTAACACAAACCCTAACCAAAACCCTAACAAAAACCCTAAAACTAACCTTAACCTTAACCCTAAAACTAACACTAACCTTAACCCTAATCCTAACACAAACTCTAACTAACCATAACACTAACCCTAACACTTACCATAACCCTAAATTTAAACCTAACACAAACCTGAACACTAACTCTAACACTAACCCTAAAACTAACCCTAACCCTAACCTAACTCTAACTGGAACCCTAACCCTAATCATAACTCTTATGTTAACTCTAACACTAAACCTAACACTAATATTAACCTTAAAACTAACACTAGCCCTAGCACTAAACCTAACCCTAACCCTAAACCGAACCTGAACCTTAACCCTAACCCAAACACTACCCTAACACTAACCCTAACCCTAAACTTTACCCTAACAGTACCCCTAACCCTAAGTCTAACCCTAACCTTAACCCTAACACAAACCCTAACACTAACCATAACAAAACCCCTAAATTGATACTAATACTTACCCTATTTTAACTCTAACCCTAACCTGACCCTCACCATAAAAGTAACCTTAACACTAACCCTTACCCTAACACTAACATTAAACCTAACCCTAACCCTAAATCAAACGCTAACACAAACCCTAACCCTACCGCAACCCTAACCTAATCCTAATCATAACCCTAACCCAAATCCTAAAGGTAGCCATAAACTTAACCAGCACCAAAAAAAGGAAAACCTAACACAATTCTTAAACCTAAACTAATACTAATTCCAGCTGTTACCCTAAACTTAACACTAACCCTAACCCTAATCCTAACCCTTACCTAACACTAATCTTAACCATAACCCTAAACCTAACACTACCCCTAAATCTAACCCTAACCCTAACCTTTACAGTAATCCTAACAATAATCCTAATCATAAAACTTACTCTAACCTTAACTCTAACCCTAATCCTAACACTTACCCTAACCCTAAACTTAACTCTAACTCTTACACTGAACCTAACCCTTACCCTAACTCTAAACCTAACCCTAACAAAAACCCTAACCCTAACCCTAAAATGAATCTTAACCCCAACTCTAACTCTAACCTTAACCTAATCAGAATACTAACCCAAAAAATAAACCTTAACCTAACAATATCCTAACCCTAACCCTAACCCAGATCCAAAACCTAAGCCTAACCCTTATTCTAAACATAACACTAACTCTAACCATAACCCTAACCCTAAACAAAACCTAACCCTACCCATAACACTAACAAAAATCCTAACCCTAAACCTAAACATTTCACTCACCCTAACCCGAACCGTAACTCCAACACTAATACCAATTGTAACTCTAACATTAACCCTAACCCTTATTCTCACCCTAAACTTAACCCTAACCCTAACCCTTACAACAACCACAACAATAATCTTAAACCTAACACTTACTCTAACCTTAACCATAATGCTAACACTTACCCTATCCACACCCTATCCTAGCCCTTACACTAACCCTAACGCTAAGAATAACCCTAATACTAACTGTAACTGTAACCCTAACCCTAACCCTCACCCTAAACCTAACCCTAAATCTGATGCCATCCCTAACCCTAACCCTTAAACTAACCCAACCCTAAACCTAAATCTAACTCTAACTCTAATACTAACTATAAAAGCAACCCTATCCCTAACACTAACACAAACCATAACCCTAACCATAACACTAACACAAACCCTAAACCTAATCTTAACCATAGCACTAAAAGTAACCCTAATACAAACCTAACCCAAATTGTAATACTAACCCTAACCTAAACCTAACCCTTGTCTAAGCCTAACCCTAAACATAACACTAAAACTAAACTTAACTCTAACCCTATTCTGAACCCTAACACTAAATCTAACCCTATACCTTATTCTAAATCTAACCCTAACACAAACCCTAACCCTAATCATAACATTAACCCTAAGCCGAACACTAACTCAAACCTAAAAACTAACCCTAAAACTAATCCTATAACTACACCTAACATTAACCATAACCGTTACCCTAAATCTAACACTAACCCAACACTAACAGTAATCATAACCCTTAACCTAACACTAAACCTAACCATAACCCTCACCCTAACACAAATCTTAACATTAACTATAACACTAACTCTAACACTAATGCTAAACCTAGAACTAAACCTAAACCTAACCCTAACTATAACCCTAAAAGTATCCTAAATCTAACTCTAACCTTAAACATAACTATAACCCTAACCCTAAACCTAACACTAACTCTAACCCTGATGGAAACCCTAACCCTATACCTAACTCTAACCCTGTTCCTAACCCTAAGCATAACCCTTACACTCACCCTATCTCTAACACTACCCCTAACACTAATTCTAATCATAAATCTATCCCTAACAATAACACTAACCCAAAACCTAACACTGATCCTAACGTTAACACCAACCATAACCCTAATCATAATTCTAACAGTAACTAAAATGCTAACCCTAACACGAACACTAATACTAACAAAACCCAAACACTAAACCTAACCCTAACGTTAACACTAAGCAAAATGTTAATGTTAACACTAACCTTAACCCTAAAAAAAGCTAATCCTAAACTTAAACCTAACCATACCACAAAACCTAACCCTAACTGTAACACTAAGAATAACCCTAACACTAACATAAACTGAAACATTAACACTAACAAAAGCCCTAACAGAAATACTAACCCTAACCATAACCTTCACCCTAACACTAACCGTAACACTAACCCTAGTACTAACTATAAACCTAAAGCTAACCATATCCCTAACCCTAACAAAAACCTAACCCTAACCTTAACCCTACCAAAAAAATGTAACCCTAAAGCTAACCCTTTCCATAACACTAAACCTAACCCTCTGTCTAACCCTAAAACTAACCCTAACCCTAACAAAATCCCTAATGCTAACCGTAACCCTAAGCACAACCTAACCCTAATTTAAACCTTACCATAATTCTAATCCTAAAACTAACCCATAAACTAAACTTAACCCCCCAAAATAATGTTAACCCTAACACTATCACTACCCAAAACCTAACCCTAAATCTAACCCTAAAAGAAACCTTAACTCTAATCTTAACCCAAAGCTTACCCTAAACCTAACTCTAACCTGAATCCTAACTGTAACCTTGACCCTAAACCTCACATTAACTCTCAGCCTATCAGAACACTTAACACACACCCTAACACTAACCCTTACCCTAACCCTAATTTTAACCCTAACACTAACCATAATCTTAATGTTAACCCAAACCTTAACCTAACCCTAACTCTAACCTGAATCCTAACTGGAACCGTGACCCTAAAACTAACCTTATCTCTCACCTATCAGAAAACCTTACACTCACTCTATCACTAACCCTAACCCTAATTTTAACCCAAACACTAACACCAATCCTAATCTAACACTAAAAATAGCCCTAACCCTAGACCTAACCCTAACACTAACTCTATCCATAACCATAAACCTAACTCTTAGACTTAACCTAACCCTAATCCTATGCCTAACCATAAACCTAACCCTAACACTAACACTAACACTAACTCTAACACTAATCTTAAGGATAACCATAACACTTATTCTAACCCCTAAGCTAACCCTATCACTAAAACTAACCCTAAACATATCCCTAATCCTATCATTAACACTAAACCTAAAATAAACCTAACCCTAAAACTAACACTAACCCCAATTATAACCCTAAAATAACAGTAACACTAACCCTAACCTGAAACCTAACCATAAACTTAATACTAACCATAACACTAATCCTTACCCTAAGACTAAACCTAACCCTAAAACTAACACTAACACTGAACCTAAAATGAATCCTAACCATAACCATAACACTAACTTTCACCCTATGCCTAACATTAACCATAAACCTCTTGCTAATTCTAACACTATCCATAACCCTAACCCTAACCTTAACCCAATCACTAACACTAACACTAATCCTAAACCTAACTCTAACCTTAACATGAACCCTAACATTAAGCATAACATTAACCATAACCTAAACCTAACCCTAACCCTAACTCTAACACTAACCCTAAACATTTACATAACTCTAAACCTAACTCTAAATATAACACTACTCCTAAAACTAACCCTAAACCTAATACTAACCCTAGCCCTAACTCTAATGCTAAACCTAATCAAAACTGTAAGCCTAACTATAATACTAACCCTAACCCTAATACAAACCCTAACACTAAGCCTAAAGCAAACCCTAACACTAACACTAACACTAAACCTAACCCTAATCGTAACACAACCCCTATCAATAAACCTAACCCTCACCCTAACCGTAACCCTAAACATTACCCAAACCGTAACCTAACACTAATTCTAAACCTAACCCTAATGCTAACCCTAACACTAACCTTAATACTTACTCTAACCCTACACCCAACGTTAACCATAATGCTAACCCTTAAACTAACTCAAAACCTAACTCTAACCCTAAAACTAACACTAAACCTAAACCTAACCCTTAACATAATTCTAAATCTAACCTTAAAACTAACACTCAACCTAAACCTAACCCAAACCCTAACACTAAACCTAACCCTAACTCTAACCCTAACTGTAAACTGAACTGTAAGCCTAACCTTAATAGTAACCCTAACCCTAACACTAAATCTAAAACTAACCCTAAACCTAACCCTAACACTAAGTCTAAGACTAAAACTAACCCTAAACCTAAACATAACATTAAATATTACCCTAAACCTAATCTTAACCCAAAACCTAACTGTAACCCTAACACTAACCCTAACAGTAACACTAACCCTAACACTAAACCTAAACCTGACACTAACCATAAAATTATCCTAACTCTAACCCTAACCCTAACCCTAACAATAAACTTAACACTAATTCTAAACCTAAACCTAACGCTAACCCTAACACTAACCCTTAACCTAACCCTACACTTAACCCTAACCCTTACCGTAAACCAAACACAAACCCTAAACCTAATCCAACCCTATCCCTAAACTTTACCTAATCGGAACTGTATCCATAACACTAACCATAACACTAACCCTAATACTAACTCTAACCCGAAACCTTAATCTATCACTAACCCTAACCATAATCCAAATACTAACCCTAACTCTAAACATAACACTAACCCTAACCCTAAATTTAACCCAAAACTAATGCTAACTCTAACCCTAAACTTTAACTTAACTGTAAACTTACCTGTAATTATAACCCTAACCATAACCCTAACAGTAACACTAAACCTAATGCTAACCCTGACCCAAACCCAAACCCTAACTCTCAACCTAACGTTACCATAACCCTAACCATAACCATAAACCTATCACAAATCTTATAGCAAAACATAACTCAAACCATAACCTAACACTAACCCTAACAATTACCTAACTGTAACCTTAACCCTAACACGAACACTAACCCTAACCCTAATCTCACACAAACCCTAAACCCAATACTAAACTTGTCACTAACCCTAAACCTAACCCTAACCCTAACACTAACAGTAACACTAACCCTAAACCTAACACTTTCCTAACCTACCCATAAGTGTAAAATTAACCCTAACCCTAAACCTACACCTCACTGTAATCCTCTTCCTAACCATAACCCTAACTCTAAGAGTAACCCTAACTCTAACCATAACACTAACCCCAATCCTATGTATAACACTAACACAAATACTAATCCTAATCCTAACCATAAGCCTAAATGTAACAATAACCCTAAACCTAACCCTAACCCTAACACTAAAACTATCTTTTAACCCTAACACCTACAGAAAACCTAAACGTAAACCTTACCCTAACACAAACCATAATTCTTACCCTAACACGAACCTAACAATAACCATAACCCTAAACCTATTGTTAATTCTAAAACTAACCCTAACCCTAACCAGTACACTAACCCTAACCCTAACGTAAAAACTAACTTTAACCCTAACCCTAACCCTAACCCCAACATTAACCAAACCATAACCCTACTGTGACATTAATTCTAGCCCTGTCCCTAACCCTAAAATTAACCCTGAACATATCCCTAACCCTAACACTATCCCTAACGTTAACTCCAACACTAACATTAACATATACACTAAACCTAACTCTAAACTTAACCCTCACACTAATCCTAACCCTAACATAAACCCTAACCCTAACTCTAACCATAAAACTAACCCTGAAACTAACACTATCCTACCCATAACACTAAAACTAAAACTAAACCTAATACTTAGCCTCATTCTAACTCTAATCCTAACCATTACCCTAACACTACTCCTATCACTAACCCTAGCAGAAACCCTGAACTTAATGCTTAACCTAATACAAAACATATCCCTGAAACTAACACTAACATTAACACTAACCCTCATCCTAAATCTAATTATAAAAATTAACCCTAAACCTAAACCTACCACTACCACTAACTATAACCCTAATCCTAAGCCTAACTCTAACACTCACCCTAATTCTAAACATAATCCTAAACCCTAAAAAACCCTAACTCTAAAGCTAACCTTAAACATAACCCTAATCCAAACTCCAAAACTAACCCTAACACTAAACCTAACGCTAAACATAACACTAACTTTAACCCTAACCATAGCCCTAATCCTAAACCTATCCCTAACCAAACACTGTCCCTAACCCTAACCCTAACACTAACACTAAAGCTAACCCAAAATTTAATACTATCCCTAACACTAACCCTAACCCTCACACTATCACGAACCCCAAACCTAACACTAAAACTAACCCTAACATTAACATTTACTTTAAAAATAAAGCTCACCATGAACCTAACCCTAATCCTAAAACCAACCCTAAACATAATTCTTACACTAACTCTAAACCTATCATGAGGCCTAACCCTAACACTAACTCTAAACCTATCCCTAAATCTAACACTAACCCTGACCCCAACCAAAACAAAACACTAACCCTAGACCTAAACCTAAACCTGACACTAACCATAATGCTAACACGATCCCTAACCCTAACCATAATACTAACCATAACATTAACCCCTACACTAACCCTAATCCTGACCCTAACCCTAACACTAATCCTAAACCTAAACCTTACCCTAAAACTAATACTAAACTTAACCCTAACCATTACCCTGACACTTACATGAAACCTAAACCTAAACCTAACACTAAACCGAACCTTAACCTTAACCCTAACCATAACATTAATCCTAAACCTAAACCTAATTCTAACCCTAACAATACACCTAACCCTAACCCTAACACTAACACTAACCATAACCCTAAATTTGAACCAAATCTATCACTAACCCAACCCTAAACCTAAACATAACCCTAACACTAAAGAAAACAGTAATCCTAACCCTGCACCTAACTCTAACGCTAACGCTAACACTAACACCAACCCTAATCTTAAAACAAACTCTAATCCTAAACCTATCACTAATGACAACCCTAAACATAACACTAATGCTAACACTAACCCTAACCCTAATCTTAACACAAATTCTAATCCTAAACCTATAATTAACGACAACCCTAACCATAACCCTAATGCGAAAAATAACCCTAAATCTAACCCTAAAACTAACACTATCCCTAACCCTAGCACTAACACTAACACTAAACCTAACCATAAAGCTATATCTAAACCTAAACCTAACCCTAAACCTAACCCTAACACAAACACTAAACCTAACCCTGTAAACCTAACCCTAACCATAAACCTAACACGTACCCTAACACCAACCCTAACACTAACACTATCCCTAACTTAAGCTCACCCTAACTTAACCCTAAGCATAATCATAAACATAATCTTAATCCTAATGATAACACTAACCCTAAAAATAACACTAACCTTAAACCTAACCCTAACCCTAAACCTAACACTCACCAAAACCCTAACCCTAACAATAACACTAACTCTAATCATAAACCTTACCCTAACCCTAACCCTAACACTAACCCTATTCGTAACTCTAAAATTAACACCAACACTAACCATAAGAGTAACAATAACTCTATCATAATATTTACCCTAACTCTAAACCTTACCTTAACCTTAACCCTAACACTAACACTAACCCTAAGTAAACCTAAACTTAAGCCTAACCCTAACACGAATTCTATCCCAAACCCTAACACTAACCCTAACACTAACCCTAAGTTAACCTCACCCTAAATTTACCCTAACCATAAACCTAACCCTAATCTTAATCCTAATCATAACACTAACCCTAAACCTATCACTAATCTTAACCCTAACCCTAATCCTAAGACTAACACATACCAAAACCCTAACCCTTCCAGTAACACTAACTCTAATCATAACAATTACCCTAACCCTAAACCTTACCTTACCCTAACCCTAACCCTAACACTAACCCTATTCATAACCCTAACATTAACCATAAGACTAACCCTAACCTAACACTTTGCATAACACAAAACCTAACCCTAACAATAACTGTACTCCTAAAATTACTCTAACCCTAACACTAGCCTAACACTAACACTAATCATAAACCTATTCCTAACTCTAACCATTATTCTAACCCTAAACCCAACCCAAACACTAACTATAAACCTAACACAAACCGTAAACATAACTCTAATCCTAAACCTTACACTAACCTGAATCCTAACTCTAAAACGAACTCTAACCCTAATCCTAACAGTAACCCTATGCCTAAATCTAAACCTAACCCTAACCCTAACCTGAAATCTAACACTAACCATAATCTTAACCCTAAACCTATTCCTAATCTTAACCATAACACTAACCGTAAACCCTAACTGTTACCTAACCCTAACACTAACCCTAAACCTAACAATAACATTTACCCTAACCCAAAACCTAAACCGAACCCTAACCCTAACCCTAACACTAACCCAAACCCTACCCCTATCCCTAACCCTAATCCTTACATTTAAACTAAACCTAAC
Organism: Marmota monax; assembly: GCF_021218885.2. Taxonomy (NCBI): domain Eukaryota; kingdom Metazoa; phylum Chordata; class Mammalia; order Rodentia; family Sciuridae; genus Marmota; species Marmota monax. The sequence goes on from NW_026692097.1 coordinate 30,866, forward strand.
TCTAAACCCGACATTAACCCTAATCCTAACCCTAACTCTAAACCTAAACCTAATTATAACGCTAATCCAAGCACTAATGCTAACCGTATCTGTAATCCTAACACTAACCCTAACAATAACCCTAAACCTAAACTAACACTAACCTTAAACCTCAACCCTAACATGAAACGTAAGTGAAACCCTAAACCTTACATAAATATAAGCCTAACCCTATTTTTAACACGAACCCTAAAAACAAACCTAGCCTTAACGTTAACACTGACTCTAAAACTTATTCTAACCCTATCTTAACACTAATTCTAACACTAAACATAAACCTAATCCTAATATTCACCATAATCCTAACCCTAACTCAAACACTAACTCTAATTATAACCCCAAATAACCTTAACCTTATCCTAATGTGTAATCTAACCCTAACAATAACACTAATTATCACCCTAACACTATCCCTAACAATAACTTAACTCCAATCCTAATGGCAACCCTAACCCTAAAACTAAACCTAACACTATCCATAACATAAACCGTAAAGTTAATCATAACACTAACCCTAACCTAACCTAATTCTTACCCTAAAATTACACTAACACGAACCCTAACACTAACCCTAATATTAACCTTAAACCAAATAGTAACACAAAACCTAACACTAACCCAAACCCTAATCCTAAACCTTACCCTAACATTAACACTAACCCTAACTCTAACAAGAACTCTAACCGAGATAGAATAGCACAGTGGTTAATAATACCCAGCCTACATAATAAATTTCCTAGTCATAGTGTAGAAAGAGGTTCCAGGGGATTAGGCTCCACAGGTGTAGATTGGGCTATGTTGTTTTTAAATTTAGATTCTCGCCCAATGCTAAAACTAAATATTCAAGGTCATGAGTTTAATGGGCTACTAGACACAGGAGCTGACCTTAGCATCATCTCTCATCAAGAATGGCCAAAACATTGGCCATTACAACAAGCCACTCAAACGCTTCGAGGCCTAGGAGTAGCGACTAATCCCCATAGAAGTTCTATGATATTAGATTGGAAGGATCCTGAAGGATGTGAAGGAACTACACAGCCATATGTATTGGATCACCTTCCTATAAATTTATGGGGACGAGATGTCCTAGATCAATTAGGTTTGACGCTAACAAATAACATCAATCCTAATGTGCCCACTACTAGGGCTAGACAAGGCTTTAGGAAAGAAAAAAGATTAGGAAAACAAGGGCAAGTTATAGCAGCACCAGTACAAATAGATCAAGGAACAGACAGACATGGGTTGGATTTTCAGAAAGGGCCACTGAGACAATCAAAATTACTTGGAAATCAGAAAGACCAGTGTGGGTTCCTCAGTGGCCCCTGACTAAAGAAAAGATACAAGTAGCCCATGATCTGGTCAAACAACAATTAGCGGAAGGACATATACAACCTTCCATATCTCCCCATAATACTCCCATTTTTGTCATCAAAAAGAAATCTGGTAAATGGAGATTATTGCAAGATTGAAGAGCCATTAATAATGAGATGGTTGTTATGGGACCTGCTCAATCAGGGATTCCTCAATTGTCTGCTTTGCCAAAAACTTGGCATGTTTTAGCTATAGATATTAAAGATTGTTTTTTTTTTTCAATTCCAATTCATCCCAAGGATAGTCCACGTTTTGCATTTACTATCCCTGCATTAAATCATGAAGGTCCTGATCAGAGATATGAATGGAAAGTACTCCCTCAAGGGATGGCTAACAGTCCAACTATGTGTCAAATATATGTTAACAAAGCAATCCAGCCACTTAGAAATCAAAATCCTGAACTACAAATATTTCACTATATGGATGATGTATTATTGGCACATAAAGATAAAAACATATTGCTGGAATGTTATGCCACACTTACAAACTTATTAAAAAAATTATAATCTAGAGATAGCAATGGATAAAGTACAATTAAATTTTCCAATTAATTATTTAGGAGTTCTATTATCCTCAACCATGGTCCGTCCACCAAAAATTCAAATACGAGTTGATCAACTCAAATCACTCCCCCACTGGCACCAAGGCCAAATTTGGGGGCCAACAGAGGTGAGGCAAAGAACCTCACCCCCCCACTGGTGCATAGACCTATCCACAAGTATGGCTGTATGCTGGACCGGTAGTCAGTGACGGGTATGATTCAATTGCAGTGGTATCAACCTAAGACAGGAGGCTGACGCCTAAAGGTCAGTTTTTCCCATGACGGGTAAGAACCATATGTTGAATTGGACAACCTACCAGGCACGGTCCTTAAGCCACATTGCTTGTTGTTTAATTAATCAGAAGGGGGGAGATGCTGGGAGCCATTAGCCAAGTAGGTATGACAATTTCCTTGCCAGCGTACCCCATGTTGTTGTGACATTGAATGTAGGTGACCTTGCTCAAGGACCAAGGCGGATTAGGGCGTTCCTGGTTTAGGTTCCAGGTTTAAGGTTTAAGAATATTCCTGCTGGGAATAGGGCATATCCTGCTGCCTGAGTTCCTCTTGAGTTCTCACGGGATTTAGACAGTATATTTTGGGAGACAGAAGCCCAGTGGAGGTGGATTTGGGAAGAGAACGTGGATTTCCCCAGAACGTGATTGTAGATGGCTGGTGTGAGTTCTGGAATAAAGAGTTGCTGTTTGAATCTACAAGCTGTGTGGTGGCTCGTGATTGTGTGCCCAGCCAGACTGCGGCATTTGTGCCCAGCCAGACTGCGGCATTTGTGCCCAGCCAGACTGTGGCACACAAACATAACCCTAACCCTCACCCTAATCCAAACATTAACCTTATTACTAACACAAACACTAAACCAAACCATAATTCTATACCTAACCTAACCCTAAACCTAACGCTTACCTAACCCGAACCTAAACCTCACCTGAAACCTAATGCTAACCCACTCCCTAGCCCTAATGCTAAACCTAATACTAACCCTAATTGAAACACTAACACTAACTCTAAACCTAAATATATGCAAACCTAAACTCTAACATTAACCGTAACCCTAACCCTAACCTTAACAACAACCCTAACACTAAACCTAACCCTAATATGAACCAAAACTCTAACCCTAACCCCTAACCATAAACTAATCCTAAACATAACCCTAATAGTTAACCTAATCCTACACATAAACCGAACACTGACTCTAACACTAACACTAACCTAACAATAACCCTAACCCTAAACAAAACCCAAACTCTAACCCTCACCCTAAAACAATACCTAACACTAACACTAACCCTATCTCTAACAGGAATCCTAACCCTAATCCTAACCCAAAGGCAACCCTAACACTTGCCGTCTCCATAACACATACACTAACCATAAACATAACACTTACACAAAACTAAACATTAAACTTAACCTAACTCTAACCATAACCACAACCCTAATCCTAACAATAAAGCTAACCCTCACATTGAAACTAATCCGAAGACTCACCCTAACCCTAACCCTAAACCTAACACTAATTCTAAACAAAACAATAAAATTAACCCTAACCCTAATCCTAAACGTAACACTAACCCTAACCCTAATCCTAACCCTAATTTCAACACTAACCCTAACCCTAAATCTAAACCTAACACTAAATATAACTCAAACCCAATACTGACCCTTACCCTAAGCCTAATCCTACCCATAACACTAACACTAACCCTAATCCTAACCCTAATATTAACACTAACCCTGACGCTAACCCTAACATTAAATATAATCCTAAACCTAAACCTAACCTTAACAATAACCCTAACCCTAACCCTTACCATAAATCTAAACCTAACAAAATCCCTATCCTTAATCCTAACACAAACCATAAATTTAACCCTAATTTAACCCAAACCTTATTCCTAACCCTGACATTACTCTTAACCCTAACAATTACCTAATCCTAACCATAACCCTAACCTAAACATAACCCTAACTCTAACCCTAATCCTAACCCTAATTTTAATCCTAACATGAACCATAAATCAAACCCTAACACTAATTTAACCCAAACCCTAACCCTACCCCTTAAAGTAACCTTAATTTTAACCCTAACACTACGCTAACCCTAATCCTAACACTAACCCTAAACCTAACTCTAACCCTAATCCTTACCTTTATCATAACCCTAACCATAACCCTAAATGTAACCCCAACTAAACCTCTAACCCTAAAGCTAACACTAACCTAAACCCTAACCTAACACTAAACCTAACTCTAAACCTAAATCTAAAACTAACTCTAACCTTAACCCTAACCCTAAACCAAATTTTTAACCTAACCTTAACCCTAGCCCTAAGCCTAACAAAAACATAACCCTATTCCTAACAAAAATGATAACCCTAACCATAACTCTAACCCCATGTGCAACCCAAACCCTAACCCTATCACTAGCCCTAAAACTAACACTATCCATAACTTTAACTCTAACTCTAACTGTAACCCTAAAACTAACCCTAAACCTAAACCTACAATTAACCCTAACAATAACCCTAATCTTAAGCCTAACTCTAACCCTCAGCATAATTCTAACCGTAAGATAACCCTAAACCTATCCCTAATACTATCACAAACCCTAAACCTAACTATAACCCTAACCATAACCCTAACACTAACTTTAAAATTAAAGCTAACAGTAACCTAAATTTTAATTCTAACATGAACCCTAAACATAACACTAATCCTACAATAATCCTAATCCTAAACTTAACCCTAACACTAAGACTAACTCTAACCTTATGTTGAACCCTAACTCACCCAACGCTAACCCTAATTCTAACCATAATCCTAAGCATAACCGGATCCTTAAACATAATTATAACCATAACCCTAAGACAAATCCTAACCCTAACAAAAACACTAACTCTAACCCTTACCCTAACACTCACCATAACCTAAACCTACAATAACACTATTTTTACCATAACCCTAACCTTAAAGATAAACCTTAAGCTAACCCTTACCATAAAAATTACCTTAACCCTTACCCTAACACTCACCCTAACACTAACCCTAACCCTAATCCTAATCTTAACCATAACACTAAACCTAACCCTAATCTTCAACTTAATCCTAACCATATCCCTAACACTAACTCTAACCCTATCCCTAATGTATCACAAACACTAACCATAACTCTATCCCTAAAACTAAACCCAACTCTGAGCCTAACCCTAAACCTTCACCTAACCTTAATCCTAACACTAAACTTAGCCCTAAACCTAACACTAACCCTAAACCTAACCCTAAAACAAAACCTAAAACGAATGCTAACACAAACGCTAACCATAATAGGAACGTTAACTCAAACACCGAACCTAATCGTAAGCCTAAACCTAATCCTAAAAATAACCCTAAACCTAACACTATCCCTAACCCTAACAAGTACTCTAAACCTAACCTAACACTAATCCTAAGCCTCACCATAGCCCTAACCCTAACGGTAACACTAAACCTAACTCTAGCCCTACACCAACCCTAATTCTAACTCTAACATTAACCCAAAAACTAATCCTAAGCCTAACCATAAACTTAAGTGTAGCAATAAACCTAACCTTAACCCTAACACTAAACCTAACCAAACCCGACCTCTAACACTACCAATAACCCTAACCCTAACATGAATCCTAACCATAAATGTAAATCTAACACTAACCCTAACACTAACCCTAACCCTAATATTAACCCTAACCCT
>NW_026692098.1:0-9797 GCF_021218885.2 Marmota monax
TGCGGTTGGTTTTAGGTTTAGGACTAGGATTAGGGATAGGGGAAATTTCAGGTCCAGAATCATGGTAAAAGATAGTTTTAAGGTTAGGATTATGTCTACGTCTAGGGTAAGGGTTAGGTGTAGGTTTATGTTCAAATTTAGAGTTAAGGGTTTTATTAGGGTCAAGGTCAGCATTAGGGTTTGGGGTAGTTTAAGGTTTAAAAGTCGGACTTGAATTAGTGTTGGCGTTAGGGTTAGGGTAATGATAGTTTTCGGTTTAGGTTCAAGTTAGGTTCTGGGAAATAGATTGGGTTAAGATAAGGGATAGGTTCAGGTTCATGCCTAAGGTTAGCATTAGGATTATGGTTTGGTTTATGGTAATGGATAGAATTAGAGACCAGTTTAGGTCTAGGTTTATGTTTACGAATAGGGCTAGGGTTAAAGCTAGGAGTGAGGATAGGTTTTGGGTTAAGTTAGGGATAGGGTTAGGGTTATGGCTAATATAAGTACTAGGGTGATTTTGAGGGCTAGTTTTAGGGTTTTACGGCTAGAGTTAATGTTAGGGTTAGGTTTAGGGTTAGGATGATGTTTAGAACTAGTAGTGTTAGGGTCAGTGTCAGGTTCAGGGTTACTTTAAGGGTTTGACTTACAAGTCATATTAGGGCTAGGGTTAGGGTTAGATTTAAGGTTAGGATTTGTTCTAGGTTACGGGTTAGGGTTATAGGTATAGCTAGGTTTTGTTTTAGGGCTACGGCTAGGATTAGGGCTAGTTTTAGGATTAGTTTTATGGTTTTGGCTACTGTTAGGGTTTGGCATAGTCTTCGGATTAGGGCTGGATTTAGAGTAAGGTTTCATCTAAGGTTAGTGTTAGGGCAAAGGATCAGGCAAGGGTTAGGGCTAGGGTTAAGGGTAGGTTTAGGTTTATGGTAATGGATAGGGTTAGAATAAGTGAAATGTCTAATGTGAGAGTTAGAGTTAGTATTAGGACTAGGGTTAGGGATAGGGCTAAATTAGGGCTAAGATTAGGGCTAGGGTTAGTGTCAGGGTTAGGCCTAGGGTTTGGGTTAAGATTGTAATTAATGCTATTTTTAGTACAAGGATAAGGGCTTGGGTTTGTGTTAGGGTTAGGGCTAGAATTGTGGCTAGGTCTAGGGTTACAGTTAGGGATAGTTTTAGGGAAAGTTTTTCAGCTAGGTCTATTTTAAGGGTTAGGTATAGTGTAAGAGTCAGGTTTAGAGCTAGGGCCATTATTAGGGCCAGGGTCAGTGTTGAGGCTTGGTATGGGTTTTTGTTTAGTGTTATGGCTCAAATTAGAGTTAGGGTTAGGGTTAGGGTAAAGATAGGGTTAAGTTTAGGGTAATTAATAGTTTTGGGGATAGTGATAGAGTAATGGTTAATCCAAGGGTTAGCATTAGGATAAGGATTGTGTTTAGGGTAATGGATACAGTTAGAGTTAACTTTAGGGCTAGGGCTGTAGTTAGGTTTAGGTCTTGGGTTAGGGTTAGGATGAAGCTTAAGTTTAAGACTGTGTTTATGGCTCAGATGTGGGTTTGGGTTAGGGCTAGGGCTAGGATTAAGGCTAGGACTAATCTCAGGTATAGCATTACAGTTAAGGGTAGTTGTAGGTTTTGGTTATTAATAGGTCTACTCTAAGGGTTAATTTAGGGTAAAGGTGATGTTTAGAGCTAGGTGTATTATTAGGGTCAGGGTCAGGATTAGGGATTGGTTTTGGTTAAGGTTTAGGGTTAAGGTTCAAATTAGCATTTGCTTTAGAGTAATGGATATGGTTATGGTTAGGGTTCAGGTTAGGTTTAGGGTTTTGAATAACCTTAGGAAAAGCTATAAAGTTAGTTTTTTTACTATTGTTAGCATTTGGGTTAGGCTTAAGTTTAGGGTAAAGATAGGATTACAGCTAGGGTTAAGGCTACGTTTATGGTTAGGATTAGGGCTAGTGTTAGGGTTAGGGTTATGGTTAGGCCTAAGGTTAGGGTTAGGTTAAGGGTAAGTGTTATGGTTGGAACTAGATGTAGTGTGAGGTCGAGGGTTAGGGTTAGAGCAGGTATAGGGTAAATGTTTGGGTTAGTGATATGTTTAGCATTAGGTTTAGGGTTAGAGTTATGGTAATGGATATAGTTAGACCTAGGGTTTGACCAATGGTTACAGTTAAATTTAGGGTTGAATTTAGGATTAGGGATAGGGCTATGTTAATGTTTAGGGTTAAGATTAGGGCTCAGTTTAGAGGTAGTGTTAGGGTTAGCGTTACTTTATTCAAATTTCTTTGATACAATTCAGGATTCATCTTTAACAAACTTTAATCTGTTTCCCAGGTTTATGCCTTTTTGGTTCAATGATTTGGTGTCCCAAACAGTTAACATTTTCATTTTACTTTATTTTGACCTATATGAGTAAATGTAAATGCAGCTGGAAATAAAACAGGGTTTATGCTAGCTGTTTGAAACTGCACACACACCCTCAATTCTTTGTGGAGACACTCTGGTATGTTCCTTGTGAGTGTGGGCCTAAGCTTAAGCCTACAAAAACAACTTTATCTGAGAGCCCTTTAGGAGAAAGCAGGGAATATGCATGCACTGAAATTCCTCCCATAATTATTATGTCAGATTTGTTTGATACTGAGTAGGATTCATTATTTAGCTTGCCTCACAAAGCTCTCCAAGTATGGGACTTATAGGATAAATGGTTCTCTAATCAGATTTGGGTTAGTGTTAGGTTTGAGGTTAGAGCTAGATTTAGATGTAGTTTTAGGGTGAGAGTAAGTTTTGTACAAATTTCTTTGATACTTTGAAGGAGTCATCTTTTACCTAGCCTTAATATGTACCTCAGGTTTGGGCCTTCTCATATCAATGGTTTGCTAACAGGGACACTCTGTATTTTAAGGTTTCACTTTATATTGACTTATATAGGTAAATAAAAATGGAGGTTGAAATCAAACCGGGTTGGTGCTAGCTGCTTTAAAATTCAAATACTGAATCAGTTCTCTGTGAGAACTCTCTGGTTTGTTCCTTGTGAATGTAGCCCTAAGATGAAGATGGCAAAAACAACTTTATCCAAGAGCCCTTTAGCAGAAAACAAAGAAGTATGCACGAACTGAAATAACACCTCCATTATTTGGTCATATTTCTTTGATACTGCATAGGATTCATCTGATAGCTTAGCCCCCTAGGCTTCCCAAGTTTTTGACTTCTAGGATCAACAGTTTTTCAAACAGGTTAGTGTTTGTGTTAAGGATAGTGTTAGGGCTAATGTTAGATCTAGTATTAGGGTTAGAGTTAGTTTTGTTCAAAATTCTTTGATACTGGGCAGGATTTATTTTTCTCCTATCCTTATTATACTTCCCATGTTTGGGCCTCCTAGATTCAATGGTTCAGTGTAAGGAACAGTTTGTATTTTAAAGTTTCAGTAATTTTGTCCTATACAGGTAAATGGAAATAGAGCTGGAAATCAAAGCACTGGTGCTATCTGCTTGAAACTTTACACTCTATCAATTCTCTGTGACCAATCTCTGGTTTGTTCTTGTGAGAGTAGGCCTAAGCGGTAGCATGTAAAAACAACTTTATTCAAGAGTCCTTTAGGAGATAACAGTGAAATATTCATGCATTGATATACTCCATCAACTTTTTGGACAGAATTACTTGATACTGTGCAGCATTCATCCCTTAGCTTTCCCCCCTAGGCTGCCCTAGTTTGGGAATTCTATGGTCAAAGGTTTCATATGGAGATTTCTTGGAAAGCTGGGAATGGAGCCACCATTTGACCCAGCTATTCCCCTTCTCGGTCTATTCCCTAAAGACCTAAAAAGAGCATGCTACAGGGACACTGCTACATCGATGTTCATAGCAGCACAATTCACAATAGCAAGACTGTGGAACCAACGTAGATGCCCTTCAATAGATGAATGGATAAAAAAAAAATGTGGCATTTATACACAATGGAGTATTACTCTGCATTAAAAAATGACAAAATCATAGAATTTTCAGGGAAATGGATGGCATTAGAGCAGATTATGCTAAGTGAAGCTAGCCAATCCCTAAAAAACAAATGCCAAAGGTCTTCTTTGATATAAGGAGAGTAACTGAGAACAGAGTAGGGTCAAAGAGCATGAAAAGAAGATTAACATTAAACAGGGATGAGAGGTGGGAGGGAAAGGGAGAGAGAAGGGAAATTGAATGGAAATGGAAGGAGACCCTCAGAGTTATACAAAAGTACATACAAGAGGAAGTGAGGGGAAAGGGAAAAATAATACAAGGGGGACAAATGAATGTCAGTAGAGGGGGCAGAGAGAGAAGAGGGGAGGGGAGGGGAGGGGAGGGGGGATAGTAGAGGATAGGAAAGGCAGCAGAACACAACAGACACTAGTATGGCAATATGTAAATCAATGGATGTGTAACTGATGTGATTCTGCAATCTGTATATGGGGTAAAAATGGGAGCTCATAACCCAATTGAATCAAAGTGTGAAATATGATATATCAACAACTATGCAATGTTTTGAACAGCCAACAATAAAAAATTAAAAAAAAAAACAAAAAAAAAAAACGTTAGGGTAGGGGAAGAGCTAGGGTTAGAGCTAGTGTTAGGGTTAGAGTTATTTTTTTTTTCAAAATTCTTTGATACTTGGAAGGATTTATCTTTTAGCCAGATTTACTCTGTAACCCAGGTTTAGGCCTTCTCCCTTCACTGGTTCACTGTCAGCAACATTTTGTATTTTAAGATTTCACCTCATTTTGACCTATATGGGAAAGTTAATGGAGTTGAAAATCAAACAGGGTTTGTTCTAACTATTTGAAACTTCACACATTCCATCAGTTCTTTCTAGGGACTATCGTATGTTCCTTGAAAAAGTAGGCCTATGCTTAAGCAAGCAAAAATAACTTGATCTGAGAGCCCTTTGAGAGAAATCAGGAAAATATCCATGTAATGAAATACCTCCTGCCACAGCCTGGCTGGGCACAAAATCACCAGCCACCACACAGCTTGTAGATTCAAACAGCAACTCTTTATTCCCGAACTCACACCAGCTGTCTACAATCACATGCTGGGGAAATCCACGTTCTCTGCCCAAATCCACCCCCACTGGGCTTCTGTCTCCCAAAAAATACTGTCTGAATCCCGTGAGAACTCAAGGGGAACTCAGGCAGCAGGATATGCCCTATTCCCAGCAGGAATAACCTTAAACCTGGAACCACCCTAAACCCAGATTGTCTTCCCAAGGGCATGCTGGAAAGGCAGGAAGGGAGAGCCTGGGGACCCTCCTCAGGCAACTTCCTCTCCTATTCAGTTTCCAGAACATCCCTGGTAACACCCTAAACCCTGATCTGCCCTGGTCCTTGAAGGTCACCTTACATGCAATGTCACTGCAAAATGTCCTATTATGAGCTCCCATTTTTACCCCATATACAGATTGCAGAATCACATCAGTTACACATCCATTGATTTACATATTGCCATACTAGTGTCTGTTGTGTTCTGCTGCCTTTCCTATCCTCTACTATCCCCCCTCCCCTCCCCTCCCCTCCCCTCTTCTCTCTCTGCCCCCTCTACTGACATTCATTTGTCCCCCTTGTATTATTTTTCCCTTTCCCCTCACTTCCTCTTGTATGTACTTTTGTATAACTCTGAGGGTCTCCTTCCATTTCCATTCAATTTCCCTTCTCTCTCCCTTTCCCTCCCACCTCTCATCCCTGTTTAATGTTAATCTTCTTTTCATGCTCTTTGACCCTACTCTGTTCTCAGTTACTCTCCTTATATCAAAGAAGACCTTTGGCATTTGTTTTTTAGGGATTGGCTAGCTTCACTTAGCATAATCTGCTCTAATGCCATCCATTTCCCTGAAAATTCTATGATTTTGTCATTTTTTAATGCAGAGTAATACTCCATTGTGTATAAATGCCACATTTTTTTTTTATCCATTCATCTATTGAAGGGCATCTACGTTGGTTCCACAGTCTTGCTATTGTGAATTGTGCTGCTATGAACATCGATGTAGCAGTGTCCCTGTAGCATGCTCTTTTTAGGTCTTTAGGGAATAGACCGAGAAGGGGAATAGCTGGGTCAAATGGTGGCTCCATTCCCAGCTTTCCAAGAAATCTCCATATGAAACCTTTGACCATAGAATTCCCAAACTAGGGCAGCCTAGGGGGGAAAGCTAAGGGATGAATGCTGCACAGTATCAAGTAATTCTGTCCAAAAAGTTGATGGAGTATATCAATGCATGAATATTTCACTGTTATCTCCTAAAGGACTCTTGAATAAAGTTGTTTTTACATGCTACCGCTTAGGCCTACTCTCACAAGAACAAACCAGAGATTGGTCACAGAGAATTGATAGAGTGTAAAGTTTCAAGCAGATAGCACCAGTGCTTTGATTTCCAGCTCTATTTCCATTTACCTGTATAGGACAAAATTACTGAAACTTTAAAATACAAACTGTTCCTTACACTGAACCATTGAATCTAGGAGGCCCAAACATGGGAAGTATAATAAGGATAGGAGAAAAATAAATCCTGCCCAGTATCAAAGAATTTTGAACAAAACTAACTCTAACCCTAATACTAGATCTAACATTAGCCCTAACACTATCCTTAACACAAACACTAACCTGTTTGAAAAACTGTTGATCCTAGAAGTCAAAAACTTGGGAAGCCTAGGGGGCTAAGCTATCAGATGAATCCTATGCAGTATCAAAGAAATATGACCAAATAATGGAGGTGTTATTTCAGTTCGTGCATACTTCTTTGTTTTCTGCTAAAGGGCTCTTGGATAAAGTTGTTTTTGCCATCTTCATCTTAGGGCTACATTCACAAGGAACAAACCAGAGAGTTCTCACAGAGAACTGATTCAGTATTTGAATTTTAAAGCAGCTAGCACCAACCCGGTTTGATTTCAACCTCCATTTTTATTTACCTATATAAGTCAATATAAAGTGAAACCTTAAAATACAGAGTGTCCCTGTTAGCAAACCATTGATATGAGAAGGCCCAAACCTGAGGTACATATTAAGGCTAGGTAAAAGATGACTCCTTCAAAGTATCAAAGAAATTTGTACAAAACTTACTCTCACCCTAAAACTACATCTAAATCTAGCTCTAACCTCAAACCTAACACTAACCCAAATCTGATTAGAGAACCATTTATCCTATAAGTCCCATACTTGGAGAGCTTTGTGAGGCAAGCTAAATAATGAATCCTACTCAGTATCAAACAAATCTGACATAATAATTATGGGAGGAATTTCAGTGCATGCATATTCCCTGCTTTCTCCTAAAGGGCTCTCAGATAAAGTTGTTTTTGTAGGCTTAAGCTTAGGCCCACACTCACAAGGAACATACCAGAGTGTCTCCACAAAGAATTGAGGGTGTGTGTGCAGTTTCAAACAGCTAGCATAAACCCTGTTTTATTTCCAGCTGCATTTACATTTACTCATATAGGTCAAAATAAAGTAAAATGAAAATGTTAACTGTTTGGGACACCAAATCATTGAACCAAAAAGGCATAAACCTGGGAAACAGATTAAAGTTTGTTAAAGATGAATCCTGAATTGTATCAAAGAAATTTGAATAAAGTAACGCTAACCCTAACACTACCTCTAAACTGAGCCCTAATCTTAACCCTAAACATTAACATAGCCCTATCCCTAATCCTAAATTCAACCCTAAATTTAACTGTAACCATTGGTCAAACCCTAGGTCTAACTATATCCATTACCATAACTCTAACCCTAAACCTAATGCTAAACATATCACTAACCCAAACATTTACCCTATACCTGCTCTAACCCTAACCCTCGACCTCACACTACATCTAGTTCCAACCATAACACTTACCCTTAACCTAACCCTAACCTTAGGCCTAACCATAACCCTAACCCTAACACTAGCCCTAATCCTAACCATAAACGTAGCCTTAACCCTAGCTGTAATCCTATCTTTACCCTAAACTTAAGCCTAACCCAAATGCTAACAATAGTAAAAAAACTAACTTTATAGCTTTTCCTAAGGTTATTCAAAACCCTAAACCTAACCTGAACCCTAACCATAACCATATCCATTACTCTAAAGCAAATGCTAATTTGAACCTTAACCCTAAACCTTAACCAAAACCAATCCCTAATCCTGACCCTGACCCTAATAATACACCTAGCTCTAAACATCACCTTTACCCTAAATTAACCCTTAGAGTAGACCTATTAATAACCAAAACCTACAACTACCCTTAACTGTAATGCTATACCTGAGATTAGTCCTAGCCTTAATCCTAGCCCTAGCCCTAACCCAAACCCACATCTGAGCCATAAACACAGTCTTAAACTTAAGCTTCATCCTAACCCTAACCCAAGACCTAAACCTAACTACAGCCCTAGCCCTAAAGTTAACTCTAACTGTATCCATTACCCTAAACACAATCCTTATCCTAATGCTAACCCTTGGATTAACCATTACTCTATCACTATCCCCAAAACTATTAATTACCCTAAACTTAACCCTATCTTTACCCTAACCCTAACCCTAACTCTAATTTGAGCCATAACACTAAACAAAAACCCATACCAAGCCTCAACACTGACCCTGGCCCTAATAATGGCCCTAGCTCTAAACCTGACTCTTACACTATACCTAACCCTTAAAATAGACCTAGCTGAAAAACTTTCCCTAAAACTATCCCTAACTGTAACCCTAGACCTAGCCACAATTCTAGCCCTAACCCTAACACAAACCCAAGCCCTTATCCTTGTACTAAAAATAGCATTAATTACAATCTTAACCCAAACCCTAGGCCTAACCCTGACACTAACCCTAGCCCTAATCTTAGCCCTAATTTAGCCCTATCCCTAACCCTAGTCCTAATACTAACTCTAACTCTCACATTAGACATTTCACTTATTCTAACCCTATCCATTACCATAAACCTAAACCTACCCTTAACCCTAGCCCTAACCCTTGCCTGATCCTTTGCCCTAACACTAACCTTAGATGAAACCTTACTCTAAATCCAGCCCTAATCCGAAGACTATGCCAAACCCTAACAGTAGCCAAAACCATAAAACTAATCCTAAAACTAGCCCTAATCCTAGCCGTAGCCCTAAAACAAAACCTAGCTATACCTATAACCCTAACCCGTAACCTAGAACAAATCCTAACCTTAAATCTAACCCTAACCCTAGCCCTAATATGACTTGTAAGTCAAACCCTTAAAGTAACCCTGAACCTGACACTGACCCTAACACTACTAGTTCTAAACATCATCCTAACCCTAAACCTAACCCTAACATTAACTCTAGCCGTAAAACCCTAAAACTAGCCCTCAAAATCACCCTAGTACTTATATTAGCCATAACCCTAACCCTATCCCTAACTTAACCCAAAACCTATCCTCACTCCTAGCTTTAACCCTAGCCCTATTCGTAAACATAAACCTAGACCTAAACTGGTCTCTAATTCTATCCATTACCATAAACCAAACCATAATCCTAATGCTAACCTTAGGCATGAACCTGAACCTATCCCTTATCTTAACCCAATCTATTTCCCAGAACCTAACTTGAACCTAAACCGAAAACTATCATTACCCTAACCCTAACGCCAACACTAATTCAAGTCCGACTTTTAAACCTTAAACTACCCCAAACCCTAATGCTGACCTTGACCCTAATAAAACCCTTAACTCTAAATTTGAACATAAACCTACACCTAACCCTTACCCTAGACGTAGACATAATCCTAACCTTAAAACTATCTTTTACCATGATTCTGGACCTGAAATTTCCCCTATCCCTAATCCTAGTCCTAAACCTAAAACCAACCGC